>NW_024386768.1:426482-461482 GCF_900408965.1 Simochromis diagramma
CGTGATTCTACGGCATGACAGAAGCACACAGAGGTGTCCTCACAAGAAATCTGTTTGAATGAATAAAAGCTGTTTTATTTATTCTCGTTTAATTCATGAAATTAATAATAATTGTATTTCAGCGCACAGTTTAAATCGGCCTTGTTTCCTCCACTCGGAGCAGCACCGAGGCGAGCGTTTACGCGGCTGCAGGAACATCCATCAGCGAAGCGCCGAAGCCTCCAGATCGTTACCTGAAGCGCGAGCGCTCCTCGGCTCGCGATGCCGTGCTATGAATTATTGATTTTTGATTTGCTGGCCGCTCGAGCTGAGGGCCTTTTTATCAGAGCCATTACCTCCTTAACGATCAGAGACAAAAGTTAATTATGTAATTATGGAGCCAATAAGTGACGTGTCTGCTCCGCTTTGCGCTGCTGAGGCTGAAACATTATCTCCTGTGTGCACATGATCGGCAGCGGCGGGCGGAGGCAGCAGATTAACGCTCACACAGGCAGATGCTAAATTGAATTCTCCGGACCCACGGCTGTCTGGGAAGCCATTAAGTAATCTCAACATTGGCCCTCTTGAATCAATCCGCCGTGCGCACGCTCTCTTTTATCGACTGAAGGAAAAGAAACAAACACGCGCCGCGAGCATTTACGAGGGAATGAAGTGGGAACAATCTGCTGACACAAATATGGGTTATTCTCCCTCTCGTTGCTCCGTCTGTCCGTGGAGTTTATAACTCGTCTAGTTAAATGACGGCGTTAACTCTTCTGATTCGGAGGATTGTGATTGGCTCCTGTGGTTTGGAGGACTCTGCTCTTCAACTGCCCTCAAAGTAATCGAGTATTTTTCAGTTCAGCTTTGGGACTTATTCTAAAGTTTTCCAGCTTCACGTGAGGATGTTTAGTGCCACGGTGTGCTATCCATCCCGTCCATGCAGGTCCAGTAAACCTGCAGGAAGCGAGTGAACACGCCCTCTGCAGAGGGAGCCCGGTGAGGTCACAGGGTTACTTAAACCACTCCTCGGTGGCGGGGTCTCCGTGGTGGTTCACCCAGACTGCTCCGGGTCACGTCTCTGCTCCATCACCTAGATGTCAGGCCCGGCGGAGTCAGTGAAGGGGTGGAGGCTCTTTGCTTCATCAGGTGGTGATCTCCAGCTCACAGTGGGACAGTCTGCAGCTAAGCCTCTCCACCCCCCACCCCCCCTTCTGGTCCTCAGCTTGATCGTCCTTCCCACCCTCGCTGTGACCACCACAGTGATGAGCTTCCTGTGGAGGGTGGCTGGGCTCAGCCTTGGCGGAGGGAGAGGCCACACCTCCCCAAATCTGATTCTTCCTGCGGTTTCTTCTGTTAAAGGGAGTTTTTCCTTCCCGCTGTCACCAAGTGCTTGCTTGCAGGGGGTCATGTGATTGGTGGTTTTCTGTATTATTGTCGGGTCTTTACCTTGCAATATAAAGCATGTCAAGGTGACGGTTAAAACTGAGTTGAGTGCTTCCCACAGGCTGTCAGCGAGTGCAGATTACATTTAGGCGATAACACTTTACAATGAAGTAAGGACTTCCTTTTATAGCTGAACAGCAGCTCAGGTATCAGGAGGTTATCATTATCTACGTCTCTGTGTTGTTTTAGCAGATCTGCAGATTTGTTTTCTTATTGAGGAATCACTTTTCAAATCTGCGACTGGTGTTTTGAGATGAATTAAACTCTTAAAAACTGCTGTACAACTGACCTTAGGGCTTAAATTAAAACCAATTAAAGACGCGCTTTCCTCGGTGAGCTGCAGCAGAAGCAGGAGAGGGTGACGGCTGAAAAACGCCAGCCTGTTTGCCACTCGTCAGCAGGTTAACGCTCTGAACTTCACACACGGATGCAGTAATTGGAGGGGAAAGGCCTCATGGGGCGTCCACTGTACCTAACCTGGAGGGTTAAGGGAGAGCGCGAGTGATTTAACTGGATAGTCCTAAAGCCCCTGCAGGCTCGGCAGGAAGGAGAGAGAGCAGTACAGCTGCAGTGAGGCGCTGATACGTGAGAGAAGCAGAGGCCTTTATTTTGGCGGTTTAGGCTGATGTATATTGGCAGACTGACACTGATTCTCCTGTACACGTGCGCTTCAGTTCAGCCCTGATAGTTCTTAGATTAATCTTCAATGTGCAGTTTATAAACAACAACAACAACAACATCAGTCCTGAGCACTGCACACACACCAAACACACACTCACTGATCTGACGTTGACGTCGGCTCCAGAGTGAAGCATCATGTCCACGGCATCCTCACGGCCGTGCCTGGCTGCCCAGTGAAGCGCCGTCTGAAAACACACACAGGTCTGGTTTACTATCTTCGTGGGGACATCCCATTGACATAATGCTTTCCCTAACCCGTACTCTAACCCTAACCTTATCCTAATTGTAACCCTGACACTAAAACCACATTTTGAGTCTCAGAAAAGTCTTCAAACTCATGGGGACAGCACTTTGTCCCCACAATGACTGTTTGTCCTAGGGATGGGTGTTGATAAGATTTTCACGATTCCGATTCCATTTTCGATTCTTTATCGATTCTTTTTAAAAAAGGAGAACACTAAGGTCGATCAGCTTAGAACTTTGTTTTATATCTTCTCTTTGAACAAGATAGAAATTTAGGAGTAACATGCCTTACAAAACCCAACAGTGAGATCTGTCACGGCTGGCGGAGTGAGCTGTGTGGAGTGGAGGAAAAAGGAGGACCCAAAATGCCAGCAAACTGATGATACGAGTGAAGTTTATTTACACGGTGGCAGTGGCAAAAACAGGCAATGAAGCATGAGTAATGATAAACCTAAACTGGGAGAAACTAAAGAGCAAACCTGAAGTCTACAAAACGGAGAGCAGAGAGACGCAGACTAAGGAACAGGGTAACAGACTGACACGGAGTTATACAGACGAACCGGCAACAGGCAGGAGAACACACAGGGCTTAAATACACACCAGTAATCAGGGGATGAGAAACAGGAGGGCAACACAGCTGGGAGGAATCTGAGCTGACGGAACAGGGGAAACGTAAACTGAGCACACTCACATATGACACAGACCTTCACAATAAACAGGAAACTCAGAACACCACACCAAGACGCAGACCTGACACTGAGAGACAGACAGAATGACACATGGAACCTGAACTAAACTAAACGTGAGATACAACCGAGAACAATTCCTTAAACATGAAACTCAAATAATAATCATCATCATCATCATCATCATGAACACAACAAGAGAACAAGAACACAATCCCTGATGCAAACTTAAATCAAAACACAACAAACTCAAAATACTGGGTCCAACGGACCCAGAACCGTGACAAGATCTTAAGAGATCCAAAGCCTACAGCTCTTCAATGGGGTGTCACAGGGTTCAATGGGTTCAAGGCTTTGACCACAAACTGAGTCACTGCTCGGTGACATTCGTCTATCCTGCCTGAAAGGAGACGCTGCTGCTAGACTGCAGCGAGAACTGCCAGCGTCTGAGCCAGACTCTGTCTGTCTCATCATGGTCACTAAATGCACAGTAATGGCAGGTTTGTAATAAGGCAGATCGCGCTAACATAATATGCACTGTTGATTATTTACCTGCCGCATTAACGGGAGAGGACGTGCAAACGTTACCGCTGCTGCTGGGCTGAGATTCACGAGTCCGGAGCGGAATTAAAAACACGACATTCATTTAAGGTCATCGCGTGTTTTGTGAGCAAATGCTTTTGCATATTCGTAGTGTTTCCTCCCTTAAATGAAATCTCTACTTTGCAAGTATTGCAAGTTGCCCTGTTGTTATCTGTTCTCGTAAAGTATAACCAAACTTTTGAGTGTTTGAGCCGCTTAGGCGCCGTGTTTCCTGCCAGGTAAATGACGCTCCGCAACGTGGTGACGTCATTCGGGGCGACTGGAATCGATAAGGGAATCGTTTGCAAAAATGGTCCCTTCATAAACTCCAACTTCTTAAAAACTCTGCAGCTCGGGTCATAACTTGCACTCCGTCAAGAGCTCATATTACCGCAGTTCTTCAGCAGCTTCACTGGTTGCCCGTAGAAGCCAGGATAAATTTTAAAATCTTACTTCTCACGTACAAGTGTGTCCATAAATCTGCTCCTTCATATTTGTGTGACCTGCTCCATATCACCACTGTTTCCCGCCCTCTCATCTGCTGTTCATCTTACTGTTCCATCCTCACGTCTCATCACTGTACGGAGCAGAGCTTTCAGTCGCTCTGCTCCTCGGCTCTGGAACTCTCTTCCTCCTGCACTAAGAAATATTGACTCCCTCTCCGTATTTAAGACACAGCTCAAAACACATCTGTTTAAACTGGCTTATTCGCTTTAGTGCTGATTTTATCTGTTGTCACGCTCTGTTTTATAATTTTAACTTGTTTGATGTATTTTATGACTATTGCTCCTTTTATTAATTGTGTTCTTTGTAAGGTGACCTTGGGTTTCTGAAAGGCGGTTAGACATTATGTAGCAGAAAATGGACCCAACAGCGATTTTACTAGAAAATTCCAACTACAATGTACAAGCAGCACTTGGTGACAGTGGGAAGGAAGAACTGCTTTTTAGCAGGAAGAGAGCCAGGATCAGGAAGGGGGAGGGGTGGGGGAGGTGGAAATAGAAGAGCTTGCTCAAACTGAAAATCATCAGACTTTCACAGTGTGTGTGTGTGTGTGTGCGTGTGTGTGCGTGTGTGTGTGTGTGTGTGTGTGTGTGTGTGTGTGTGCATGTTTAGATAGTTTTGTGAGGACAGAAAATTGTCATGCCACAATACTTGTGGGGACAAACTAGAGATGGGTATCGAAAACCGGTTCTTGTTGAGAACCGGTTCCCACTGTTTCAATTCCAAGGAATTGAAACCGGTTCCCACTACTAATTCCCTCCTATTTGGTCTTCCTAAAAGGTCCCTTCATAAACTCCAACTTCTTAAAAACTCTGCAGCTCGGGTCATAACATAACAGTTCCCACTGTTTCAATTCCAATTTAGTCTGATTTGATGTTACAATTAAAAAAGTGTTTTTATCTGAAGAGTTTGTAAATATCTGGTTTCAACTGTAGATTTGATGATGTTGGTGTTTGACTTGATTGTCAGCACAAAGAGGGAGAGAGAGGAACAGAGAGGAACAGGAGCAGGTGAGACACACATGTTAGTCAAATGGTTGTTTACCAAAAGTATCACCGTATCATAGGTACTCATGTATCTCGTACCTAGTGTTTCTTTTTAGGTTTGCTATTTTTCAAATTCTATATTTATTAAGTTCTGCAGGCTTGTTTGCACAACAAGGCTAAATAATTATATAAACGTTTCTGAATCTAAATAGTGGACTTTGGTAGAATTAAACAATAAGTGTAGTGCAGGTCTATGACGATTTTTAGTGCTACTATCATTCAGTTCTGATTCTGGTTCTGTCTTGGTTAAATCCTAAGTAGTCCTGATTTTGAACTGTTGTAGTCCTGTTTAGTTCTGGATCAGTTCCGGGTCTGGTTGAATTGGGGTTTAGTCCTCGTGTCTTGATACAGCCCTGATTTTGTTCTGCCTCGCTGCTTAATTAAAAAACTAGTTTTTTAATTAAGCCCCCCAATCCCACATGCATACTACCCTTTAGGGCTAGGCCCCAGGTGTATCAAATGTCTGCCTCCACCTCTGGTCCTCACCCACAGAGGGGACGTGTGGATATCTGCTGAGGACATTGGTAGAAACCTCAGACTGAGAGCAGAAAGTCCTGCTTTGAAGTGAATTCATGGTTAATTAGTTTAAACAAATTTGGCTGCGAGCTGCACGCAGACACACAAACTGCTGTGAGATAATGTGAGCTTTAATTTAACCCAACAGGACTTAACTCTCTGCTAAAGAGCCACATTCAAGGACGGTTATCCCATCGCCATTGTGTGTTGTATTAGAACGTGCCGCTAATTGTGTTTCTTAATGTGCTCTAATCAATCTGAATAAGCGGCCTGTGTGAAGGACACGAGGATACGAGTGCATTCACAGCGAGGGACAAACATTTAGAAACATTTGTATTTAAATCTGCTCAGTGAGCGAGCTCACATTAACTCTGACTGTGTGTGATGGTTTCATCCTGCTCAGATAAGCCGACACGTTCCCCTCCCACAGGGTCAAAAATCCGTCACCGTCACAGCTGCAGCAACACTGGTGCAGTTTTACAGAGCTGTGAAGTCTGCAGCAGGAAGTCAGAGTGAAGTCACCGTTTTTCCGTCTATCCATCTGTCCGTGTGTCTGTCGGCCCACCATCCATCCATCCATCTATCCATCCATTCATCCGTCCATCCGCCCATCTGTCTATCCATTCAATCTCTGGACTCTCCACCATTTGACCTTAGAACTGAAGAAGCTTCTCGGATGAGAGGTGAAACGTCTTCAAGTAACTTAAAGAAGTCCAGACGCTTTTCTTTGCAAGCTCCTTTGACTACGATGACCTGGATGACTGAGAACCTTCACAGACATATCCATTCAATCATTCATCCATCCATCCATCTATCCATCCATCCATCCGTCTATCCATCCATCCATCCATCCATCAGTCTCTCCATCCATCCGTCCGTCCGTCCATCCATCCATCTGTCTATCCATTCAACCATCCATCCATCCATCCACCCATCTGTCTATCCATTCAACCATTCATCCATCCATCCATCCATCCATCCGTCTATCCATTCAACCATTCATCCATCCATCTGTCTATCCATTCAACCATTCATCCATCCATCCATCCGTCTATCCATTCAACCATTCATCCATCCATCTGCCTATCCATCCATCCATCCATCCATCCATCCATCCGTCTATCCATTCAACCATTCATCCATCCATCTGTCTATCCATTCAACTATTCATCCATCCATCCATCCATCTGTCTATCCATTCAACCATCCATCCATCCATCTGTCTATCCATTCAACCATTCATCCATCCATCCATCCATCCGTCTATCCATTCAACCATTCATCCATCCATCTGCCTATCCATCCATCCATCCATCCATCCATCCATCCATCCATCCATCCATCCGTCTATCCATTCAACCATTCATCCATCCATCTGTCTATCCATTCAACCATTCATCCATCCATCCATCCATCTGTCTATCCATTCAACCATCCATCCATCCATCCGTCTATCCATTCAACCATTCATCCATCCATCTGTCTATCCATTCAACCATCTATCCATCCATCCATCCGTCTATCCATTCAACCATTCATCCATCCATCTGTCTATCCATTCAACCATTCATCCATCCATCCATCCGTCTATCCATTCAACCATTCATCCATCCATCTGCCTATCCATCCATCCATCCATCCATCCATCCATCCATCCATCCATCCGTCTATCCATTCAACCATTCATCCATCCATCTGTCTATCCATTCAACCATTCATCCATCCATCCATCCATCTGTCTATCCATTCAACCATCCATCCATCCATCCGTCTATCCATTCAACCATTCATCCATCCATCTGTCTATCCATTCAACCATTCATCCATCCATCCATCCATCCATCCATCCATCCATCCATCCATCCATCCATCCATCCATCTGTCTATCCATTCAACCATTCATCCATCCATCCATCCATCCATCCATCTGTCTATCCATTCAACCATTCATCCATCCATCTGTCTATCCATTCAACCATTCATCCATCCATCCATCCGTCTATCCATTCAACCATTCATCCATCCATCTGTCTATCCATTCAACCATCCATCCATCCATCTGTCTATCCATTCAACCATCCATCCATCCATCTGTCTATCCATTCAACCATCCATCCATCCATCCATCCATCCATTCAACCATCCATCCATCCATCCGTCTATCCATTCAACCATCCATCCATCCATCCATCCATCCATCCATCCATCCATCCATCCGTCTATCCATCCATCCATCCATCTGTCTATCCATTCAACCATTCATCCATCCATCCATCCATCCATTCAACCATTCATCCATCCATCCGTCTATCCATTCAACCATCCATCCATCCATCCATCCGTCTATCCATTCATCCATCCATCTGTCTATCCATTCAACCATTCATCCATCCATCTGTCCATCCATCCATCCATCCATCCATCCGTCAGTCTGTCTGTCCATCCATCCATCTTTTCCGGTATGGGAGTGGGTACACTCTGGATGGGTCACCAGTCCATCAGAGAGAAAGACTTCCTGCACATGTCTAAACTTGCTCATAATGACCTTTGACAGAACAGCAGTATCTGATACTCTGGGAATAAGACAATAAGAACTCTACAATAACCATCAAAGTGGACTGACTCTTCTTCTCCACATTTTTAAGTTTACAATGTTTAGTTCTATTTTTAAGCACTGGGTGCTGCCCCTCAGCAGGCTTCCAGAACCTAGCTAATCTTAAGATAGCTGGTTGAAGGGGAGAAGCTAAACAGCTAGTTTCAGAGAGAGGGTGCACTGAGGCCCAGTGTTGTCAGATATAGAGGGATTATTTTGAATCGTGAATCATGGAAAGCTACTCTGGTGAAGTTCAGGAATAAAAATGTGGAGCTGAAAGCAGCAGATCCACTTTTCAGAGTATATTATTTTTCTTTGTGTGTAAAGTTCCCATTGGCAGCTGTGCTAAAACTACGGCACAAACACTGCACACAGAGACACAAAGATGGACTTACAAACTGTGTGTCCGAGTGAGTGGAAGAGGAGAAAACAGAAAACGTTAAACTTAGTGGGAGAATGAAGGGCTTGTTTCAAATATCAGACTGTAATCCTAATATTAAAGTGACTGTAGGAGGAATCGTGGTCATTTTCTGCTTTTTTTTTAATGGAGTTTCTTGCCCTTCTTTAACTACTTGCAGTGGTTTTTGATGTCTGTGGATATATAATCCCACACAACTCAACAGTCCTCCGTGCATCCGGAGGGAGGATCGAAGCTCATTTTGCTTTAATACAGCAAACATTTATGCAGATTTATGACTCATTCTGATGGATGTTAAAGTCGTCCTGATGCGAGTCCTTGGTAAGATGCTGCGTTTCCTCCTCACACTGCTTCATCAGAAGCTCCTCCTCCTGGTCCTGTTATTTGGACCCCCTCCCTCGTGGTGCTGCTCTAAACTGGATTAAACAGCCTGAACATCGTTTTCTGCTGTTTTCCGCCCATTTAATTATGCCGCACTGATGTTCCTCATTCAGCCAACAACCGTGAGCGTGAAAACCGAGCGGGGCGCCGCCATCACAGGAACAGGAGGGGAAAAACCTGTCAGTGTCCACAGGATGCTTCATGGAGGTTTATTTTGGCGGCGTGCCCGTGTTGGCGGCGAGGTGCAGACTGACCACTGAGCCCAGAGTTTTCATTAAAAGGTGCTAACTGAAGCCGGCCTCACCCGCCGGCCTCCTCCAACACTCGACCAGATTGTTCGTGCCTCCACTTCAGCCTCACACAGGCAGGTGTGCAAGACTGCAGAGGACACATTTATTCATTTCCTCGAGTCAATCAGAGGCAAAACTTACTTTTTCAAACTCAAACATCGAATGCTTTTCTTCTCAGAGCAGATTATTCTGCATTTACAGCGATGCTCTGACGAGCCGTAGGCCTCGTGTTATGAAAAGAGTCAAACTGATCCGGACGAGTAGAAAGCACTGATGCATCTGAATAACGATCAGCTTGAATTAGAGTCCAGAATCTGTTAGTTTGAATGAGTTTGTTTCTGACATCTTTGATTTACAGTCTACTACAGGAGCAAGGACACATCCTCACAAACACAAGGCAGACTGAGAGACCTGCAGGCTGTCTGGATGCAGGATCTCTGGATCGTGCACAGTGCAGGGATTTTCTGTTCCTTTAAATGGTTAACGAGCCAACTAGAACACGGGCCAACTCAACGAGCCACAAAAGCTCCGTGTTACACATTTGCAAACATGACAGACACCTGTCCGCCTCAGCGGGACACTCGGGCCTCCGAGAGACGCTCACAGCCGTTGTCCTCGCACAGATCCGGGGGGTAACGCCGACAGTGACCCGGCACAAACCGCCGACTGCCTGCCAACAGTCGGGCTCGGTGTGCCGAGCATCTGTCGGCCCTTTGGAGGTGGAGGAGTGACGCGCGGGATGAGTTAGCGCCGCTCGCCTGGAAGCAGCAGGCAAAAAGCACATCAGAAAGGCGTCAGCTTCACTCCTTCCGTTTTGATCAAGCGAGGCATGAAAAGGAGAGCAACGCTGTCAAATGGCGAGAGGGCTACGCCATTAATGTTGTTATTTCTGCACGGGGAGGTCTGTGCAGCTAATGGGAGGGGGGGGGGGGCACATTAGGCGAGGCCATATGGAGGGGTCCCTTTGCTGGAGCTCTTGAATAGGCAGCTTAGAGCTGTGTGAAATTCTGCTTGTGTAGAGTTTTCAAAGACAGCCTGCAACAGCTCTGCCATATGTGGCGCTCTGAAAAGCCGGCTCTATTGGCTGTGGAGTCACACTTTGACTTAACAATGAATGTGAGGAACATATGCTGGGACGGGGTCTCAAAGAGCTGCAGGAGAAGAAAGGAAACCACAGATCGATGCAGGAGCGCTCACAAACAAGGACAATCTCGCCGTTCCCGAGATCCTCCGCTCAGCACCGTGAAATCAAACCGCCACCAAATAAAAGTACAGAGGCTCCGGCGAATGGCTGTGGAGAAATTATCAGTCCCTCCCATCTGCTGGGAGCCGAGCCGCCTCCCTTCAGGCTCGCTGTCTGCTCAGATATTAATTACCATGTAATTACAATATCATTACACACGCCCGCTGTCTGGCTGCTGGGCCGCTCCAATCGCACGCAGGCCTAATGAGCGTGGACCCGCCATCCCGATGCGGCGTCCAAGGCGCGCGGCGGATGGCCAGGCGCGCGGCGGACGGCCAGTCGGCGCCGCCGTGTTTGAGCCCTCCCCCCCCGAAATCTCCAGACCCCGAGACACAAAACAGCACAACGAGCTGACCACAGACAGGAAGACGCACATGCGATAAGGCCGTGTTGTTGCTGCGTTTCTTCATTTTATCAGTTTGATAAAATCTCTGACTTTTTAATTTTTTTTCTCCATATTTGTGTCCGTTTCTGTCTCTTTGTCGTTGTTTTGTGTTTCTTTGTATTTGTGCTTCTTAGCTTTCGGCAGGGTTTAGTCTCTGTGCGGTGGTTCGGCGTGTCTGTGCACGCCGTGTTCGGTAATCCGTCCATGTTGCTGTGATTAACCTGATGGCAGGCTGTCAGAGCTGTCAGCCTCTTTGAAGAGAGGGCTGCACGGCTCGCAGCGCAGTGCTGCATTTCTGCAGGTGTTTCAAACAAACACACAGGATGTCTGAGTGAGGCCTGCTTACATGAACTGAATTTTACATTAACCCCGCCCTCTGCTCGCGTGAATATCCGACTCGTTTAAACTTGCCGTGGTGACGGGAGACAGGAGGTGAGGGAGCTGCTCTCTGTGATATGGGCGCTCAGCTAATTGAGGCAGAAGGCAGAGGTGTTCTGTTGTGTTCAGATGATTCATGTTAACGAAGCCAAACTCACCCCCTTCATGTACGGCAGGTTTGCATCACAGGAGGCCGTCAGCGGCAGCCGGAAAGAGTCAGAACACAGAAGCCGATGAATTCACAGTGAAACAGCCTGAGAGCAGGACTGAAAACAGGAGGGACAAAAGCTGCTGGCTGCTAAACTACTGTCCAAACTAACGTGGAACAAACACATCCCGTCGATTCAGGCTGATTTATTGGTCATGACCTTTCACTCATTCAAGAGTCGAAGTGCTGCTATATTTATTACTGTGCTGCAGTGGTTTGTATCATACCTATCTAATAGACTCCAGTTTGTGCATGTAAATGGAGAGTCCTCTTCACACACTGAGGTTAATTATGGAGTTCCACAGGGTTCAGTGCTAGGACCAATTCTGTTTACATTATACATGCTTCCCTTAGGCAGCATCATTAGAAGACATAGCATACATTTACACTGCTATGCAGATGACACCCAGCTCTATCTGTCCATGAAGCCAGATAACACACACCAATGAGTTAAACTGCAGGAATGTCTTAAAGACATAAAGACCTGGATGGCCGCTAACTTTCTGCTTCTTAATTCAGATAAAGCCAATAAAACCTGTCAGTCACTATGTGTTTACACACCTCTCTGCATTTAATCATTAGTTATTATTAATCTCTGGCTGCACAGCGAGCCTTTGTCCTGTCCTCCCTTCACTCCTGGTTTTGGTGGTGAGACGGTGAAGTTTTATTTTAAAGGTGAACCTTCACTGTTTCAGTTTGCATTACACTTTTTCTATTTTCAGCACAGCTCAAAAACAAAATGACAATTCATGCAAACTACAAGTGGGTGCAATAACAGGTAGGTGTTCTGCAGCAACCACTCCCCAGGGCACATTTTTCCCTAGCAACTGGAGGTTACCGTGTGGTCGCTGACTGGTCTCTGGACCTAAATCCACGTATGATGGTCCCACCCAAGCCTCTGTGCTGGATGGATGTTTTACCCGTGGTTCCACATGCTAGCTTCATTTTGTTATCATTTGTGCTTTTATATGAATTTTT
Organism: Simochromis diagramma; assembly: GCF_900408965.1. Taxonomy (NCBI): domain Eukaryota; kingdom Metazoa; phylum Chordata; class Actinopteri; order Cichliformes; family Cichlidae; genus Simochromis; species Simochromis diagramma. Next base: position 439,040 of record NW_024386768.1, read on the forward strand.
ATTTATTTTGGAGCATTTTCTCCACCGTTCAGAGCTTTTTACCTGACCTTGTGAATGCAGGCAGTCTGCTATAAGACATTTTGTACTAGAATTAAAGAGTTTGTAGGTACAGACGTGTTTTGCCTGCATAAAGAGAATTGATGTAAGTGTGAATACAACCACAGTGTATGTTAAAGACTTCATGGAGCAGGTTTCATTGAACAAAATAATTTTTTCTGTGTAAAAATCTACAGTGTGACTCCTCGGTTAGCTTAAGTGAAGCTGTTATAAGCTCAGCTTTATTCATGAAAATGATTACAGCTCTTCTCACACGTCAGCGTAGTTTACTCGGGACGGTCCTGACAGTAACCATGAAGCCTCCGTCCTCGGTCTTCTGTTTATCTGATCCTCGTCCTCACCTGCTGCCTGACTCTCAGCAGCTTCTTATCCAAACTAATAGGATCATTACCCCCCCTCCATTCATTCAGCTGCACTCCCCTTTCTTTCTTTTCAATAAGCAGATTACTAACGTCTTTGTTGCTCTTTGAACATTTAATTTCCTTAAGCCAATTGTTTTGTGAAAGCGTCCGGCTCTAAAGCCATTTATCGACGTTTGCTGACAGCGTGGTGACGGCAGAGCTCAGGTGGAGCGGCAGGCTGCAGCATGGAACCAGAGGAACACTTATTATTAAATGAACCAATTATTACTGTCTGCAAAAGTAAAGCCACGCCTACTTCCTGCTTCCAGTAGAGAGCTTCAGATTAAAGGCGGTTCCTGTCCAAAACAACACAACAAAGTTAGGAGGCAGACTGGGAGCTTTGAAAATTTGGGTCCAGAGGTCAGTTCATGGTCTCCAATGAGCTGAGGCGAAGCTTAGCAGGAAGCTGCCTGTAAGGACTCACTGCTGCCTCTGCTGGACATCAGAGGACCTGCAGGTTTTGATGTTTAATTGTTGGTTTTCACTTGTTTTTGGTTAGATGTAGTAAAAGAAAACTCAGTCAGACAGAGACCAGTCGGTGATTCTCTGGAAACCTCCGGTCGCTGGAGAAAACCGTGTCACCAGATCGGTGGCTGCTGTTGCCGGCTGTCACCAGAAGAAATCAGTCACAAAGACGGTGCTGCACCAACGTAAACGATTCTCTTCATTATGGGGTGAGTCGATCTCCTGTTCTTCGACTGCAGCTAGTCCAGAATGCTGCTGCACGCCTTTTGACTGGCACTCGTAGATGCGAGCACATCACCCAGTTTTATATTCACTTCATTGGCTGCCCGTGCATTTTAGGATCATTTTAAGCTGCTTTTATTTGTTTTTAAATGTCTGTCCAATGCTGCCCCTCTGTACCTCTCTGAGCTTCTTCATCCACACATACCCTCCCGGCCCCTCAGGTGGGCAGACCAGCTCCTCCTGAGCGTGCCCAGGACTAATCGTGAGCTCAGAGGAGATCGGGCGTTTGCTGTGGCAGCACCAAAACTGTGGAATGAGTTGCCTTTACATGTTAGACAGGACCTTCCTTATCTGTTTTTAAATCACGTCTTAAAACATATTTATTTACCTTGGCTTTCAGCACAGCAGGACTTGTTGATGTCTCTTAATATGTTTCTTATTAATTACATTATTTTTAATTTTAAGATATTCTATATGTAATTTAAACTGTTTTCTCTTTGTTCTATATTTGTAGCACCCCTAACCCTTATAAATAAAGATGCTATGCTATACTTCGAGCAGACAAGTCAGCATCTTCTATACAGATACGGGCAACAGGCTTTCAGTGCAGCATGGTCAACCTCTCTGTGACAGGTTCCACCCACTGACACCAGCTACCATCCACCAGCTGGTTGGTGAATGCACATATTTCCATGGGAGACCGGCCCGTGTGACCTTTCTGTCCTCTAACCCTCCTCCGTGAAGCTCTTTGAGCTGCACGTGTGAAACAGAAATAATTCAGTCATCCTATGAAAATATGACCTGTGAGCAGGTAAGCAAGTGTTTTACTTACGGTGATGAAATCCTGACGAGGTGAGAAAAGAGGAAAGGAAAAAGGAAAGAGTTCAAGTGTTTAGAGGATGAATCAGAATAGCGGCGTGCTCACTATCTCCGCCTATAAGTCCTACTGCACGCGCTCCAGCTAATGCACCAGACTCTATTCAAGCATCGCTGTGTGTGTAACAAACACTGATGGCTTTAATCCAGCAGCTACTAATCACTAAATGACACCTTCTGCATCAGAGCACCGCACAGGGGCACTAGACCTGAAGCGGACCTTCTTTAGCACGAGCCCGGGCTCCTGAGCGAGCAGCCGGCGCTGGGTGGCCACGTTCCCCACGGCACAGCTCTTCAGCCACTCCTTCTCCAGAGGATCCAGAGAAACCCTGTGGAACAGAGACTGGGGGAGGAAGGGGAGGGAGAGGAAAGGAGAGGAAGGTGACCTCCATCTGTATTTAAACTATAACCGAACACCAATGAAGAAGCGATGAAGCCCAGGCTGTCTCCGCCCCCTGACATTTGGAACTGTTGAGAGAGGTGAACATGTTTCCTTCCAAACTTTCAGTTTGATGCTAAAAACGGATTTTGTAACATTTCCTCTGGTGTCTTGATTTTCTGTCATAACTGGCGTCCTCGTTGTCCTCTAGCCAAGGCGGGGGCTGCTGGGCGGCGGGCGAGCGGGGATCCTGACGCCATTAGTGGTGTTTATTGGCCAGCAGGGTGCTGCGAAGCACCACCCAGGCCTTTAATCAGAGGCCTGCCGGGCTGTCCTCACTGTTTACCTGATAGCTCCGTGTTAATTACACAGCCTGGGCGGGCACAGAGGGAGGCCGTCCTTCAGCTTGATGGCACGCCGTGGCTAACGGCTCGCAGTCGACCCTGATGCAGCAGGAAGAAAACACGTCCAGCTCAGTGCACGTTTAAAACTTGTTTCCAGCACAGAGACGTGTTTTCAGTCAGCTGCAGAGGAAACCTGCCCTCAGCTTGGCGTAGGCGTCCGAAGGACTGAGACTCAGAAACCAACCGAGAGCTGTACACTCATGGACACCAGATAGTAGTTTAGTCTGGTTTGGTCTGGTTTGGAGCTCGTGTTGGACTGACGAGAGGCTGGACTTTACCTCGGTCAGTAAAGTATAACTGGTGTCGCAGCAGATGCTGGTTAATCCAAGCCGGAGCCTGAACAAACTGAAGCCACAAACATCGATCAGACTCAGCGATCTGGACACGAATCAATAACGAAACTGTCGCTCTGCAAACTTACAGCCCAGTAACAGGCGGACAGTTCCTGCTGGGTCCAGTCAGACAGCAGCAGGAGGCCATCACAGCCAATGAGCAGCCGGCGCTGTGTCATTATGGGATATCACCATGGGAACGGCATCGGGGGAGGGTCTGTTTCAGCTCTTTCACACACACACACACACACAGCAAAGGCTCTTGTGTCTCACCATGACGGAGGACGTCGTGACGCTCCTCGTGTCGTCCTCCTCGCTCTGCCAAACAACAACAACACAAACTCATCAACACTCACAGAAAACTTTTAGCTCTGAAATCCCCGTCAGACAGAATCTTTACACCGAGTTCTCAGCACAAAATATTTCTACTGCTTTGACATACAGCGCTCCCTCGTTTATCGCGGGAGTTACGTTCTAAAAATAACCAGCGATAGGTGAAATCCACGAAGTAGCCAACTTTATTTTTTACAATTATTATAGATGTTTTAAGGCTGTGAAACCCCTCACCACACACTTTATACACTTTCTCACACAGGCATGAACATTTTCACACTTTTCTCTCTTGTTTAAACTCTCTCAAAGTTTAAACCTTCGTAGAAAAATAAGTCCAGTGTTATAGAATGAAACCAAAGATCAGCAGCTGCCAAAGAATTCAACAGTAACGAATCATTAACGAATCAATGGTGCGGAAGTAGACAAAGCAAGAAGAATGAGATGAGTAAAGTTGGACTTATCTGACTGTTTGTTTCCTTAATGCACCTTATAATCCAAAAAATATGGTAACTTCTCCCTTTAGCACAGACCTTCCCAAAGTGTGTGGCACAGAGCCATTGCGGGGGGGGGGGGGGGGGGGGGGTAAGAAAAGGGGAAAAATAAAAAACAACGCTTGGACACTGCTAGCACGGGGCGCCCACACAAACGCAAAGCAGGAGATGAAGCATCGCTGAATATGTTTCCAAACCAACTTCATTCTAAACCAAACACTAGAAAATATGGTGAAGCAAATCTTCCCTTTGGCTTCAACTGCACAGGTGCAGAGGTAGGTCTCCCTGCAGGATTGGTTTTCCCTGCGTCGGGAGCAGCGCTGGACTGTTTAATCACGGACAAACAGGATCCCACAGCTGTTTATGTTTTTAACCACAGAGAGGCATTTTTTGAAAAATGTATTGACAGCAATGTTGAATATTATTACACAGGGAAAAACAACTACATGTAAAATAATCCCACCATGACGCCTCTGCCTTTGTAAATGGGTGTAAAACCTGCATACAGTCAGATTAACAGTATTTTGTCTCTATCTGCCATTCTGCAATTCATCTCATGTAAACAATAACGTGGTCACAGCATGACGTGAAAAAAGGCGCATACCTTTGACACTGCGTGACCAACTCTGTATTCCTCGTCCACATGGAAACGCAAAAGAAGGAGTTTTAAAAAATCTCAGTTTTCGGTGATTCGAAACGCTGTTTACGTGGACGAAACAGCTGCGTTTTCAAAAATAACCCGTGTAGGTGCGGACGCAGCGTAAAAGAGTTAGTAGTTTATTTTATTACCTGTAATTTATTGCAGATTACTTGTATTTGCTTAATTGTTTACTAAATGTTTGAGGTGTGAAATAAACCACAATCGAGCAAAATATGGGCGTGTGTGGTGGGAGGAAGTGTGCGAGCATTTTTCTTATAAAACAAAGGCAGCAAAAAAAGTTTGGGACCACTGCTTTAGCATGTCCAGAAGTCCAACTGTTTTGTGCGATGGTTAGCATCTTCCTACCGCAGGAGCCTCTGACGGTGCAAAACGTTTCGTCGACAGTGTTGTGTTTGTTTGGGAGAAAACTTACAAACATGCAGTGCAGCACTTCAGAGTCACACTGTAGAGATCAAAGATCTATGTAAACTTGACAAGCTGAACGCATTCTGTACTGTACAGGAGACACGGCGCGAGATTGATTGATAATGGTCTAGGCCACAAAAGGTGAACCGCGTTATAGCAAGGACCACTGTATTTTAAAACTTTATAACATTATTAATTGTTCTGAAACATCCTTCAGAGCGTTTGGCGGCGTGTGAGCAGAAACCCGATCAGTGAAATCTGAGCGATGCTGTAGGACGACGGGTGACTCCGCGCCGGATTTTGGTTTTTCTTGGAAAAGTATCCAGTTTTTTCTTCACATTTGTTTTTACATGTTTCTGAATGTCATAAAATATTAGAGTTTTTTTATTTTTAGATTAAAATATTACTTTTTATTTCAAATATTACATAACTCTCCTAAATTAGTTTACTTTTCAAAAAAAAATGCAGCCACATTTGTTCCTGATGCTGAATGATTTTTGATTGGTGTTTGTTTCCTGAGTGGAAGCAGAGTGGACCTGCAGCCTGCGTTCACAGGACATGCATTCATAATTATCTCTGGGATCATTTGTGATGTGTTTGCTGTGTGAACATCATGTAAGGCTCCAGCAGACTGACAGTGATGCTCCCTGAAGGAGCGCTAAAGGCTAAAATCTAACGAATCCATTAAATCCCTAAAAAGACGGTTACGGCTCTCAAAGGCTCGATAAAACACACTTCAGAGGACTCTGAGAGGATGAGGCAGCTTTCATCTCTCAACCTGACATATTTATTTACAGTCTGTGGTGAGCTTGGCAGATTGGAGGGGTCTCCTCTCGGCGTGTTAACGAGCGCCGTTCGTTTATTCTTTCATTTCTTCCCTGAATAAATCCCTTTCATGTTCGCTGTTTCAGTCATTGTGTCGCTCGCAGTCCTCTTCACTTCTCCAGTCGCTCTTTGTGTCATCGGGAGAAAATAAAAGTACAGTTGACTCCCCAGACTCCACCGATAACGCTTGCTGTTAGGATAGAAACCGAGTCGAGGAGTAAAAACCCGTCAAGCCTACATCCATTGTGTCAAACCTCTGGAAACGTAGCTACACTGATGTCTGCAGCTGTCGGCGAGTGTAAGGGTTTCGTCTCGATTTAGACTGGTTTAGACTGGTGTTGGACTAGTTCTAGACTGGTGTTGGACAAGTTTTAGACTGGTATTTAGACTGGTGTTGGACTAGTTTCTAGACTGGTTTGACAGTTTAGACTGGTATTTAGACTGGTTTTGGACTAGTTTAGACTGGTTTAGACTTTTAGGACTGGTATTTAGACTATTCTAGACTGGTATTTAGACTAGTTTTAGACTGGTTAGACTGGTGTTGGACTAGTTTTAGACTGGTGTTGGACTAGTTTTAGACTGGTATTTGAGATACTTCTAGACTGGTATTTGACTAGTTTTAGACTGGTATTTAGACTAGTTTTAGACTGGTGTTGGACTAGTTTTAGACTGGTATTTAGACTGGTATTAGACTACTTCTAGACTGGTATTTGACTAGTTTAGACTGGTTTAGACTGGTATTTAGACTAGTTTTAGACTGGTGTTAGACTAGTTTTAGACTGGTATTTAGACTACTTCTAGACTGGTATTTGAATAGTTTTAGACTGGTATTTAGACTAGTTTTAGACTGGTGTAGACTAGTTTTCTAGACTGGATTTAGACTAGTTTTAGACTGGTTTGAACTGGTGTTGGACTGGTATTTAGACTATTTTAGACGGGTATTTAGACTACGTTTTAGGCTGGTAGTTAGACTAGTTTCTAGACTGGTATTTAGACTAGTTTTTAGACTGGGTTTAGACTGGTGTTGGACTAGTTTTAGACTATTTAGACGGGTATTTAGACTAGTTTAGGCCTGGTATTTTTAGACTACTTCGAGAACTGGTATTTGACTAGTTTTAGACTGCTTATAGACGAGTTTTAGACTGGTTTAGGACTGGTGTTGGACTAGTATTTAGACTATTGTAGACGGGTTTTAACTAGGTATTAGAAACTGGTGTTGGACTAGTTCTAGACTGAATATTGGAAGAGTGTTTAGACGATGTTTAGACTGGTATTGGACTAGTTTCTAGACGGTATTTAGACTAGTTTTTAGAATGGTTTAGGACTGGTGTTGGACTATTCTAGACTGATATTGGACTATTTGAGACTGGTAGTTTAGACTAATTCTACGACTGTGATATATTGACGAGTTTTAGACTGGTATTGGACTAGTTTTTAGACTGGTTTAGACTGGTGTTCGACTAGTTTTTAGAATATTTTTAGACTGGGATGTTAGAACTAGTTTTAGGCTGGTATTTAGACATACTTCTAGACTGGTAGTTAGACTAGTTTTAGACTGGTATTTAGACTAGTTTTAGACGGGTTTACACGGGAATTTAGAACTAGTTATTAGACTGGTATTTAGACTAGTTTTTAGGACTGGTTTAGACTGGTGTTGGAACTAGTTTAGACTATTTTTAGACGGGTATTTAGACTAGTTTTAGACTGTATTAGACTAGTTCGAGACGGGTATTTTAGACTAGTTTTGAAGACTGGTATTAGACTAGTTTTAGACTGGTTTAGACTGTTGTGTGACGAGTTTTAGACGAGTTTAGACGGGTAGGTAGACTAGTTTTAGGCTGGTATTTAGACTACTTCTAGACTGTTATTTGACTAGTTTAGACTGGTATTTAGACCTAGTTTTAGGACTGGTATTAGACTAAGTTTAGAACTGTATTTAGACTAGTTTTAGACTGGTTTAAAGGGTAGTTAGACTAGTTTTAGGCTGGTATTTAGACTAGTGTTAGACTGGGTATTAGACTAGTTCGAGACTGGTAGTTAGACTATTTTAGACTGGGTTAGACGGTGTTGGACTAGTTTTAAGAATATTTTAGGACGGGTATTTAGACGAAGTTTGAGGCTGGTAATGTTAGACGACGTCTGGAGCTGGTATTTGACTAGTTTTTAGACTGGTATGTAGACTAAGTTTTAGACTGGTATTGGACTAGTTTTAGACGGGGATTTAGACTAGTTTTTAGACATGGTTGGACCGGTGTTGGAACTGAGTTTTAGAACGAGGATTAGATGGGTATTTATACTAGGTTTGTAACTGGTATTGGACTAGTTTTTTTTAGACTGGTGTTGGACAAGTTTTAGACTTATATTGGAATAGTTCTAAGACTCGGATATTGGACCTAGTGTTTTAGACTATTTTTAGACGTATTGGACGAAGTTCTGGACTGGTATTTTAGACTAGTTTTAGACTGGGTGTAACTGGTGTTGGACTAGTTCTAAGACTTATATTGGACTAGTTTTTAGACTATTTTTATAGACTGGTAGTGGATAGTTCTAGACTGGTAGTGGACTAGTTTTAGACTATTTTTTAGACGGTGTTGGAAAAGTTTTAAGACTGGTAATTGGACTCAGTTATAGACGTGAATAGTGCGACTAGTATTTAGACTGAGAGGGACACTTCTAGACTGGTATTTAGACTAATTGTAGACTGGTATGGGACTAGTTTTAGACTGGTACTTAGGACTACTTTTGACTGGTATTTGGACTAGTTCTAGACTTATAGGGGACTATGTGTAACTAGTTTTAGCTGGTATTTAGACTAGCTTCTAGACTGTTATTTGACTAGTTTTTAGACTGGGAGTTAGACTACGTTTAGACTGGTATTGGACGAGTTTTTGAGACTGGTATTTAGACTAGTTTTAGAACTGGTAGTAGACCGGTGTTTGGACTAGTTTTAGACTATTTTAGATGGGTTAGTTAGACTAGTTTTAGACTGGTGTTTGGACAAGTTTTTAGACTGATATTGGACTAGTTCTAGACTGATATTGGACTAGTTTTAGACTATTTTTAGACTGGTATTGACTAGTTCTAGACGGTATTTAGACTAGTTTTTAGACTGGAGACTGGTGTTGGACTAGTTCTAGACGTATATTGGACTAGTTTTAGACTATTGTTAGACTGGATTGGGACTAGTTTAGAGACTGATATTGGACTAGTTAGACTATTTTTAGACTGGTGTTGGACAAGTTTTAGACTGGTATTGGACTAGTTCTAGACTGGTATTGAACTAGTTCTAGACTGATATTGGACTAGTTCTAGACTGATATTGGACTAGTTTTAGACTGATATTGGACTACTTCTAGACTGGTATTTAGACTAATTTTAGACTGGTATTGGACTAGTTTTAGACAGTCTAAAACTAGTCCAATACCAGTCTAAAAATAGTCAAATACCAGTCTAGAAGTAGTCTAAAATTTAGACTGGTTTAGACTGGTATTGGACTAGTTCTAGACTGGTATTTAGACTAGTTTTAGACTGGTATTGGACTAGTTTTAAACTGGTATTGTTCTAGTTATAGACTGGTATTTAGACCAGTTTTAGAGTGGTATTGGACTTTGTTTGGACAGTGTCCAGTTTCAGGACTTCTTGTTCATTGAAGACAGTTCTTCAGACGCCTCTCTGACAGTGAGGGTTAGAATCTGAGATGAACGTCTGCATGTTCTTCTGAGAAAACTGCTCCACATTCAGTGAAAACAAACACAGAGGCACAAAGGATTATGGGTAATAATGGAAAAAACAGCCTTCTGAGCTCTGCAGGATGACGTCCTATGATGGACGTTCACTGTGTGGAACAGAGTGCTGGTTTGTTGGTAAGGAAGAGCGTGAATCCCTGGAGAGGAGGAGGACGCTCTTCATCTTCCTCATTAGTGATCCAACTCACACTCACAGAGGAGTCTCAGTAAACGACTGTGGGACAAGCAGAAGCTGTTTCAGGTATTTTCATGTAGTTTAAAGTCATCATATCTGCAGTCAGTCAAGGTTTGAATTGATCAGGATAAAATAACCGTACATAAAATAATGAAACAGTGTGAACTACTTCCACCCGGCCTCAAACAGTTTTGGTGCATGGGGGGGAGCATCGTGTGCACAGAGCAGCTTCCCTGTGGTATCAGGGTTGGATGTGTAATAATAACGTGGATGTGATGAAGTGAGGTGAGATGACAGATTCTCAAACTACATGTAATTAAAACATTGAAACATCTGTGCAGAATTACATAGTGCCTCTGCAAAGGCTGGAGACACTCGTGCCGTCATCCTGTCAAGACAAAAAAATATTCCCCTGGAATCTGGAGAGTGACCTTTCCCCCCTCCCTCATCATCCTCACCCTCCGCTGCTCCCGTCCTGAAGCCTTCTCCTCCACGAGAAGCAACAAGATAATTAAATCAAGTCATTCGGTGTCGAGGAGACATGAATAAGGGCCCGTTAGCCAGCAGTTAGCATAACAAAAGCCTTCCTCAGCCACTTCCACTGCTCCGTCTATTCAGGCTGTCAAAACACGGCCGCCTGGCTTTTCCTTCTCCTCCTTCACCTCCTCAGATCCCCTGAGGAGAAAAGCCTCCCACTTCTCATCACTATTCAGGAGCGGCCTCTTTGTATGCCAATCGCCCGTCCTAATTGGTGGCGTTTACAAGCCGCTCCATCAAACCACAGAGCAGTGAAGTCCTGCAGAGTGGGCAACCGCTTGAAAAAGGCGAGGAGGAGGAGGTGAAGGCTGAGGAGTCCCAGTCTCGAAGGCCGCTCAGAGAAATGATCTCAGAACTGTTTGAGTCTCTAAAGACACAGAGCTTAAAGTCACTGTTACATAAAAAAGGAAAGTAAGAAAGAAAAAGGCTGCAGAGATAAAAAAAAAAAAAAAAAAAGATAGGACAATATGAATTTATACACGGAAAATAAAAATGACAGACGAACCAGGAAAAGAAGTTTGCTATTGAAACATTATCCATAAAAAAAGAAATAAAAACAAATAAAAGCTACAGAGTGGATCAAAATAAAAGTTTTATACTAAATATGTTTTATATAGAAAACAAGCTTTTATCAAGTCTGTCAAAAACCATGAGCTAACCCTCAGAGGGCGCTACGGCTGCATCAGGACGTCCAGCTTGGTTTGAGCTCTTTCTCCTGGCTAATGTTAGCCACCGCTAGTTCATCAACCCCCTCTATGATAACACAGACCAATAACATAACGTGAACAAACTGTTGTTAAGTCATCCACCACCGAGTGTTTATTGTAATAAGGTTATTAAAGACCATTTTTTTATCATTACAGGATAAGCATGAACTCAAACGCACAAATTACTGATGAAAGCTGACTTATCTCAGTCCTAGTGATACATAATGAGGGTAAAACTGCAATGCAACCAAGTAGTGGGCAGTCAGCGCCTGCAGCCATCAATGATTTATTATGAGGAGGAGGCAGGACGCCGTGGGGGCGGGGCTTCCCCTATAATTATACGGCGAGCCCCGCAGCCACGGCTCGGCGAGTCCGTCTGGAAATGAAAAGCGCCTAAACAGTCCAGCGAGACGGATAGAAGCGCATTAACGACTCTGATGAAGTGCCGTCCACTGACGCAGAACTGAGCTTTATTACTTAAAGTGCTCCTGACTCCTTAATCCCACCTCTGTGTGAAGCTGCTTAAACTCGAGGTGTTCATTTCAGGAGGGTCTTCAGCCTCACTCATGCTTCATATTACCTGTTAAATCCAGGTGTGCGTGAGGAAGCTGCATCGAATGTTCGAACCGCAGCGCTGCTTCGGTGATGAACATCCTTCCGACAGCTCAGGGACAAACTGGATTATTGAGGTTTTGTTACATGTGACTTGGTGTGGGCGGGGCTTAATTACACCTGGGCTCAATGTGGCTTTACGTGTTTGCAACTTTTCATGTTCATATCTGAGCAGTATCTCCAGCAGTCTACTGACTGATTTGTACGTGACGACTAAAATCAGCCTGTCGAGTCCACTGACTCCACATCTGTGGTTTCCCGTCTATCCTGTCATTGTTTTACGCATCTTATTCAGGTAATCAGCTTTGTGCCTTACAGAGGAGCTCCGGTTCGTCCTTTTTTCCGTGTCAGAGCTTCTCCTCTGTGACGGGTTTGGCTCGTGTTAACCGTCAACTGTTCATCTTTAACTGCAGGTATTCACATCAGAGAGCGCGGGGAGAGCAGCGCTGTCTCCATCACCGTTTGTTTTAGTGTTGATCACAGACTCCCCTCAGACTCATCGCAACAACAAAAAGACATCATAAGGCTTTGTGTGCATGCGAGGGGAAAACTGAGTTTTAACCTTAGTGCAATGCATGCTGGGAAGCTGGAGATCTAAAGACCCATGAGGGTTATAAATGTTGCTGTGATACATTTATATTATGATTTTTGTTGCAATAAATTTATTGTACAATTTTTATTGCTTTCAATTTACTTTTTAAACTTTCATTTAATATTAATCTGGTTATTCTGTACGTGTTCAGTGAAACTAGGAGCACTTGGCTCCTCTACTACCTGTTTTTATCATTTTATTTTTCATTTTATAGGAATGTCAGGTTTTCTATTCTTCACCAAAACAGAGTTTGATAAGAAAATGTATTCTTCTGTTGAGCATAACATTAGACAAAGTGTTTCTCTTTATAAGAATAAAATAAGTCTATATTATAAAATTATATTCTATTGTACTTCTATAAGCTGCCAGAAATTGTTTAGCTTTCATTTTTTTAATTAGCAACCGGAGGAAACCTGTTTGGCACCTGTGTGTGTGTGTGTGTGTGTGTGTGTGTGTGTGTGTGTACATATATATATATATATATATATATATATATATATATATATATATATATATACACACACACACGACCCGGGGGTAAGTACCAATAAACTGAACTCAGTTCTGCTCAGAGTATATGTTACAGTCACATGCACAGTTAGAAAATATGAAACAAGCCAACATTTTGTCACTATATAATGAACTATGTAACAAACATTCCTAGTCTGTCCCATTTCACCTCCGTGCAGTTACCTCCATGAACTGTTGTAGTCCTTTCACTGAGTGCACTGCTGCCAGCTCCTCCATAACTCCCAGTGTCCCACTACAAAAATGAGTAACTGGGCTGTGTGGTGGTCATCATGGCTCACACCCCAGAGCACAAAGTCAATAAACTGTCCACTTAGTTTTTCAGCTGAAGAACCAGATTTCCTGTAGTAGCCTCAGTCCGTCCTGTTCTCTTGAATCATGCTTCTTTTTCTCTCAGCATCTTAGAGTGGCAGAGTCCACCAGACACTCTGTTACACTTTGCTAAACTTCCTGTCTACTCGTGTAATGGTGATTTTCAGGGGCGATTGAAGGCTGGGTGGTACCTGTGGGCCGTGCCCGGGTCTGGTATAAACCATGGATCCAGCTTCTGGCCACTGCAGAAGTGCCTCGAACCTGTATTTTTTGTAATAACCACCAGGGGGCGAGACTTAAATTTTGGTCATGTTATGTGTTTCAGAAAGAAGCATTATTTGTGGGGTCATAGTCACAACCAATGACTGTAGAAAACATTGGCTGTATCCCAGTTCAGGGTCTGCAGCCTTAAAGGCCGCATTTTAAGGCCGATTACGTCACAGTGACGCGACAAAGGCTGTTCCAATTCAAAGGCTGCTCGAAATGCGGCCCTCAAACGCGTCCTTCATTTCCCTGAATTTTAAGGACGTGGCGGTGTAGACTTCGTGGCCCAACATATCCCAGAATGCATAGCGCGGCGGTGGGTGTGGATAATTTTGCCGAAAAAAAAAACGCTGGAAGAGGGGCGCCCGAAGGGTGAACTTTAAGTAAGTCCTGGATATTATGTCACTTATTTATGTGCAAATGTTTAATAATGAGGAACATTAAACATTCCTGTTGGCCACATGTTGGCAAAGTTATGTGACATTAGTGACGTTTGTACTAACTTGGTTTTAAAGCCTTTACTTTAAAATATACGCCGTTCAATAGCTGAGCTTAATCTTACAGAGAATGATCAAAGCTCATGTAGAAACAAACAAATGAACAAAAGATTTTCTCCTTCATCTCTGTCAAACAAAGCTGTATGACACGTTTCCAGCTGTTAGTATCATGGTTGCTAGGCAACCTGGGCAACGCGACAGAGGCTAGACCGCCCATTTCACAGCCTCGCACTTCCGGCCTTAGCGGTCTTTGAGTACGCGGCCCTTGTGGACCGTTAAGGCTGCGTACGTTTTTTTTTTTTTTTTTAAAGAACTTTATTTACAAACAACAGTAACATTCAAGGCACCATCATTAATACGAATATGTAATATTCCCGGTTGAGCATTATAGCAAGAAAGGGAAAAAAAAGAAGAAGAAACAAACAAACAAAAAAATAAAAACAATAAACACAAAGCCAAAAAAGTAGAACTTTCACGTCTGACTTTCGCGCATTGTATGCCAGGAACTCGTGGCAAAACAATCCAAGTACCGCATCAAATGCAAGCATTTGCAGCACCGCAAAACGTTCATTCTCCGGTTCCAATACCTTCTTGCTTTTTCTTTGTCCCCCAAAAAAGTTCTGTACAAAACGAAGGAGAACAATGCCGGTCCGTACAAAGACAGACTTGATGAAAAGTCAAAGAAAAGATATGAGGAAAAAAATCAAAGGAGTGCAAGGGTCAGACCCTTACAAGCACAGAGTGGACAAAATACATTAGCGTGCTGCCCAACTTTCACCATGCTCATATTTATAATCATACGGTTCTTGGAGTGAGTGCATACGCTCATGAAGTTTAGTAACTTCCGGTCACTGCAACAAGCCCAGGTACAGTTTACCGACGGATGGGTGCAGGACCTTGAAATGCACCGTGTAGAACGAAAGACCATCGTACATATCATAAGTTTACCAGTCTCACAAATCGTCGTCATAAATACACATTCGTTAACCGTTTATTAATAGGACCTTTGAGCTCAACGGTAATTAATTAGCAGTGGAAATAATTTCTGGTAGCATTACAGAAATGTAGCGGTGACAATAATATCGTATGCTGTAATCGTACTGGGCAATTAGTGATACAAAACAACTGTTTTATCCTGTGAATAAAAGTATATGTTTTTGTCAGTGTACCATAATAACAGAAGCGAAACGCAATATTGTGTCAGGACAATTCACTATTTATGCACAATAAACAAAGGAGCATAGAGCGACAATTTCTGTTCAGCGCCAGACTTGCTTGTAACCTATATCACCAATTATGTTAAGAAAAATGACGCATTAACTACAACAGCAGACTGACCTTTGTGGAAATGCTTGGAGCAGACTAACCTGTGAGCTGGAGTGTTCTGGGACGTTATATTTGGTCTTTGAATGGCTGCAATCCA
Source organism: Simochromis diagramma (assembly GCF_900408965.1). NCBI lineage: Eukaryota > Metazoa > Chordata > Actinopteri > Cichliformes > Cichlidae > Simochromis > Simochromis diagramma. The sequence continues at coordinate 454,284 of NW_024386768.1, forward strand.
GGCCATCCGTCGCCTCTTTGTTACTTCGGAAACATGGCTCGAACAATTTCTCTTCAACGACGTAATCCGATAACAACCGATCTCTTTACCCGTCGGCTTCCCGTGGCTGTCATGCGACCGGCTATTGCAGTTAATAATACAACAGCTTCTTGACATTTTTGTGTTTCTTTTTATCGCTGTGTGACTGATTTCAATTGAAAGCCTGGGTGCGCTAGTACCTCTTGCCACGAGTTCCCAGAATTCTTTGCGGTTTTGCCCCTGAATGACGTCACATTTTCAATCTCTATTAGAGTAACAGGTGTGTAGCATCGCTAACTAGCTAGCAACAAGCCTCCAACACAGTGCGTATGCTAGCGGCTAATCTAGCAAACGAATTAACAACAGAGTGATTTTAGAACTATGAGATGATAAGCTGTGTGTGTTTTTATAACAGTGACATGGTTGTATTTACCTTAATTAAACGAGTCGTCAGTCGCGGTAAACCAGCTAAAAACCGGAGCAGCTGGGCTACGTAAAAAGTGTAGGGGGGCGTGTTTACGGTCACATCCAGCGGGTGTGTGGGCGGGAGCGTTACACAGTCGCTCCAACTCAAGTCATTACTGCGCAGACTCTGGCTCCAAAAATGCAAGATGGCAGCCTCCACAAGCGGGATATTTTGGCTTCATTTTTGTACAATGGTAGGAGGCGGTGTGGCATCGTCCATGTTTTCTACAGTCATTGGTCACAACCAGGAGGTACCACCTGGTTTCAAAACACCAAGGTGGCAGTGCTGAAAACACTCATCTGGAGGCGTAAAAGTGGGCGGTCTCGCTGCAGCTATGTCCGTCTTTTTCAATCCGATTGTTAAGTGATGACGTGACAAATCCTACTTCCGGGCCTAAAGTAGTCTGCGTTTAATATGGCTTGTGTGTTGTTAACATGTTTAATGTTTTGTATTTTCTTCTATTTAATCTCAAAAAGCTCCTAAAACAGTCAGTGATCACTGTTGACCTCCCTCGGCTTTTATTACAGCTAATCATTTATTTAAGCTCAGTTTTTAAAACCTTAGGATGTAACTACAGCCCAGCCCATGCAGCAGTATATGAATGACTAACCTCGTATTGTGGATGGATTATCTCAGTTGTTCTCCTGGCTGAAGTTTGGTCCTTTTACAGCATCCTGCCATGCGATTACATTTGTTCCTGACCACCGAGAACACTCACGTTAACTTTTATTGAGTGGAAAAAAAGTCAGCTTGTTTATATTATGCTAACATAGCTGTGTCGCTAGCGGTCACATAGCACATCATTATATACCAGCTAGCCCAACTTCAGTAACCCTACAAACGTCACTGCTGTTTAGTTTCCTGTCTTCATTTATGCTGGAAGTGATAGCAGAGCTGTACGTTTTAATTTGTTTCCAAAACCCCGCAGTCAGGACCAGTGTTGGTCAAGTTACTTGAAAAAAGTAATCAGTAACTAATTACTGATTACCTCCCCCAAAAAGTAATCCCGTTACTTTACTGATTACTTATTTTCAAAAGTAATTAATTACTTAGTTACTTAGTTACTTTTTAAAAACACGATTTACAACCTGAAGAGGTGATAAAGCGATAGATCTTTCAGCCCAATTCTACTTTTTCTGCATAATCCATCATACAAAATGTAATCAAATGGAAAAGTCTCTTTTTAAAACTTTTATAGTTTTATTAATTTTAATCTTTTAACTTTATGCATCAAGCAAAAAATTTAATTATCTGCAACATTCTCTGACTGGAAGAAATTAGTTTAACATTTAAACCTATTTTCTGCACATTCCAGCACATAAAATATATTTTTTTTGTGTTTACACTCAGTCTTTCAAATAGATGCAAGTAAAACACAGCAGAAAATAAATAAAGTCACAGACTCAGCGGTCCTGTTGCTCTATTTTCACCTGTAAAGCAGGAGTGGGGTAGGCGGAGGTTTACCCTGGTGCAGGTGTGCCGCAGCAGTCAGTGGAAGGATACGGCAGTTTCTCTGTGAGTTTCCCATTACGTCGTAGCTACTCGGTGCTTGTTGGAAGTTTAGGGGTTTTTTTCGCTGTAAAAAGAAGTTTTCTTCCCACGCACAATGGACACTAGTGTTTTTGTCACTTTTTATGGAATCAAACTTAAAGTAAGGTCAGTACTTCCACGCTTTAAACGCTGCACGCTCATACTCTCTCTGCACTCGATATATGATCCATTGTTGATCTGCACACAGCTGTTGTCATGACCAGCGCACTCGCTTACGTCACTGTCATGAGACATTCTCGCAAAAAAAATCACGGTTTTAGTAACGCAGTAACGCAGCGTTCCTACGGGAAAGTAAAGGTAATCTAATTACCGTTTTTGCAATAGTAATCCCTTACTTTACTCGTTACTTGAAAAAAGTAATCGGATTACAGTAACGCGTTACAAGTAACGCGTTACTGCCCATCTCTGGTCAGGACATGCTATATTGTATTTAGATAGAAGCTAGCGAGCTAACTCCCTGCTAACTTCTAACTCCGTTAAATGTCATAAATTCCGTTTTCATGGATGCCTGGATGTTAAACTCAACTGTTACACCTGGTAGAGCAGAACGCTGATCATTTTTATTAAAGATGAAAGACTTTAGACAGTTTTTCAACTCTCAGTAATGCCATAGTGATCTTTGATATATGGACCTGCAGCGGAGTTTAGGACCAGACACGGCTAGTGACGTCAGACTGAACAACCGGATTGGGTCTGTCCCAAAAGGCCTTCCTGTTCTTTTCACAATAAAGTCCTTGACATACTAGTTTTTCCTTGTTAAAGAATGCCTAACATATGGCACCAGCTTAATAGAAAACGTAATTCCACTTGTCAAAACATGCATTGGTTGCATAAAGTAATGGCAAAAGACACAAAAGTATAATTTTTATTCATGGTTTAACAGCATAAAGTGTGAATTTCAGTTCTTCCTTTAGAAATGTCTGCATACAAGAAGAAAGCGCATCCAAAGCACAGAGAGGCAGAAAAAAGCCAGCTTTTATTTTTACACAGCTCTGATGTCGATGTGAGCGGAACGCACACACTTCACGTGACGTTCACTCATTTAATCCCCGATCCACAAACTCGGTCTCACGGAGTATCGGGCCTGGAGCACAAGCTAAAGAACAGCAGACAGTATGTTTATGGAAACTTTCTGTGGGTGGGAGGGTTCTCCTGGAGCTCCTTCAGGGCCCGTTCCTGCTCCAAAGCGCCGCTGTGGGCTCGGATGATGCGGTTTGTGGGTCTCCTGTAATTTGGCGCTAACCTGTGAGCGCGCTGAGCTCTGCTTCCTGTGATGAAATATCTTGCACACATTAACATATTAATTGAGAATTTCCAGCCACCGTGTTGTTCCGATGGATGGATTCAAAGCAGGCTCCGAGTCAGAGGAGGAATTTAATGAGAGCGATAACGACTGCGGCGTTTTGGAGAAAAAGCTCTCATCTCACCCCGGGAACCCCCGCCTTATGTAATCTGCCCTCTCATTCAGCGCTGCCGCAGTGTGATTGTTCGAGAAATGAAAAAGCCATTTTGGAGCGGGCGGCGCCGTCTGTTGTGTCGCGTGGCCCTCGTTGTCAGAGCCTCGCAGGGGTCATCGGAGGTCAAGAGAATTATGATTACGCCGTAGCTTCGTTCGGCGGGGGGGATGTGGAGCCTGCCGCCAGCGTGATGATACCTCTGAAGAGGGCGGGAGTCCGTTCAGTCCACTAGGTTCATCACGACAAGATGGGGTCAGCTTTTCCTCGCCGGCGTCCGAATGTAAGCGTGAGAGGCTGAACGAGAGGGCGCGAACACGTGTGATTACTCAGATCTAAAACGTGGGACGGCAAAGGTGAAACAGATTTGATCGCATTAAAAATCCTGAATGAAAACGTAGACGGAGCCTCGCTCAGGCTGAGCTCACCTGACTTCACCTGAGCACTTCCTGTTTCTCCTCATTCAACCTCATCCTTTAGTTTAAGGTCAACGAACTTCACAACACTCATTAATAAATGATAAACCCAATTAAGGGTAATTAAACACAATAGTTTCTATCAGTGTGTTACACTTTATTACCACCGTGATAAACGTGGAGGGGAGAAGTGGGCGGGTCTTCCTGTTTCACTCACGGTTAAGTTTTGGTTCTGTTGACATCACAGTCTGGGTAAAACGTGACGAGAACCTCAGCCACACACCAGGCTCCATTCAAAAATTCAAACATTTACTGCAGTGTTGTCTGACTCTTACTGAAGGCTTGTTCTGAACAAACAGTGACCATGTGATGTCACCTAGGGCGTACCTGCACTCTGAACCGCTGACATCACTTTAGCTGCAGCTCCATCGTTACAGGAAGAAGCTGCACTTTGGCCCAAACGTGTTAACATGCAGACCCTCCCCTCTGTCCTCATCGTGGAACAAACTGCACTGTAAGAAGCTAGTTCTCTGGTTGTGGACATATGGGCTGGATTTGCAGGCATCCTGGATATGCATATGGATGTTATACCTGATGTGTACCTGCCCACAGAGCTCAGCGTTTCTGTGCTCAGTCCATGATGGACAAACAAATAAGTTAATCATGGAAGCGTGATTCTTCTTTATGCCACAGAAATCACCTCGGTCCGAAGCAACACATGTTGCTGTGAACTATTTACAGCAAATATTTCCTATTTTTTTGTGCTTTTATTTTGGCGTTCCGTGTTCGGAGCGAGGAGTGATGTCACATAATGTGAGTTTCTGTGTGCACAGACACAGATTTGTGTAACAGTTCATTATTGTCAGACTCACAAACACCCAGCAGAGCTGGTACAGGTGCAGCTGTCGGGCTGGTGTAAACCAATCCCAACAGCTGCTCGGCATTTCCGATTTCCTGCTTCGGAAACAAAAGTCTGCGTGAACGCCCCAGCTCTTCGTCTTTCACTCACCCTCCTGAACACGTTGGACTCGCTGGCCAAAGATACCGAGTCGCTCCTCAGAGACAGCAGGTCGCAGCAGGTCACGTCTCCTCCGTCGCCGCTGGAGGTCGGCCTGCTCGCGCTCACCGCCGCAAAGGTCGGCGGGTCTGAGGGTCCGCCCGATTTCTGCAGCGATACTTCTTCGACCGCAGTCCCAGGTTTAAAACATCCATCAGACCGGCGGCCTCGAGCCGCCATCTCTGTGTTTCTCTGTGGACCAACAAGCACTCGTTGGATCAGCTGGATCATTAGATGAGAGCACGTTTACTGATAAACAAAATGTCTGAACACCACGCTGGCCGAGGCGCCCATCGCTACTATGTCTACACGATTCTCCAGGTTTGGCGGTGAAGCCTGGCGTGTTACAGTCACGCAGGGGCTCGTTTCAGACGTTATGTACCAGGCAAAGACTGAGCAGCATCAAAGCTTCAAAGGCAGAACGTCGACTGAGTTATAAACTTTTCTCACCAATGAAGAAGAAATCTCAGAGCTTCCACACGACAATCAGATTGTTGTTCGTTTTACGTGATCGTATGTTTGTGTGGACATGTGATCAGGTTCGTCATGTGCTGTGGAAAGAGGCTGATAACACTTTTACCCCACAGCACACAGAGTACACGTAAAAGTACTGCAGTCTCTGGAACAAAGTGTACTTTAATAATCAGAGAAAAAGTACTCAGTGTACATTTAAAATGTCCATCTGAAGTATTAAACAGGACTTTCTCACTAAACAGCGCTAGTGATGAAGTTGGCCAATCATCAGAAAGATGTCTTAAAAGGGGAGGAGCTTGTGTCAGTCACAGAATGAGTTGAGTATAAAACAAATAAGGATTATTTTAAGCTGTGAGTCATGCAAAGCTGCTGTAACATAGTGACACTATATCCTGCTCTGTTGTCCTCAGACGAGTCCGCGTGGCGAGGACGGGGTCTGTTTTTAACTTTATTGGCTTTGATTTGATCGGAGTTTCTCAGCTTGTGGGGCCAGGACTCCCAGACTAAACATGTGCCAACCAGACAGGAAGGGCCTAAGCTTTCAAAATAAGAGCGCGGGATAGTCAAACAGCAGCCTGAGGGTGGGTGAGCTGCTTCAGTGAACTCTGAACTCTGCACACGTGTTCTCATGGCTTTCCTGCCTTCAGTGACGAAGCTCAAGAAGCTGGGCCCGTTTTAAATTTTAAAGTAGAAATGGACACGCTGCAGGTTCGGGCACACCTGAGATGCGTCGGCTCAACTCTCGCTGCATATTAACTCTGTCAGCGGCGGCCTGCGGGGCGTCGTTCACCACGTGCTCGCTCTGCGGTTTGGCTGTAATTCCATTTGTTGCGTCGTCCTCGGTCGGAGCTTCCCCTTCGGGACAGATCGGATCTGATTTAAACGTAAATCGGCGACCTCTCCAATAATCTGCATTTCTTTATTTGTCTGCAGACGCGATGAAGGCGAACGCGCGCAGAGGATGGAGGGTTAACCCCCCCCCGTTCCAGGCGCCGTGTGCAGCGAATCCCCTGGTGAACGCTCAGGCCTGTAAATTGTTTATCAGACACTAATGCAGGAGCCTAATCCTATTTGCATTCATATTAGTTCCCCGTATCTGAGGGAATGACTTATTTCAATCCTTCGGAGGGTAAATAACTTTATGCATGATATCAGTATCGTCATAATTCACATCAGTAAAGTCAATTTGCTTTAAGTGGTCCTCCGCTGTGAGCTGCAGAGCTTCAGAGGAAACTTATTTGGAGGCGCTTTGGATCAGTGAGCGCGCTCACACGAGGGTGGGTAATGCAAACCTCTCAGAGGAGTGCCCACCCTCCCTCTGCAGGTTCAAGTATCTCCTGCTTCCATTTCCTGTTTCCTGTGGCCAGCAGACTTTTCTTAGACTCATTTTCACAGCAAGTTTTTACATCCTTTCTTGATTTGTGACATCATCAAGAGTCTGGACAGAGATGTACCCAAAAACATGAAAAAGAAAAAAAAAGTTGAAAAAGGTAAAGAGCGGGAAGACAGGACACAGGTGGAGACGATGTGGGCGGGGCAGAAAAATCACAAAAACGGGAAGTAAGACAAGTCACGGTGAGAAACTAGCCTAAAACAGGAAATGACGCTAACGCTGTGTCCACGATGGCAGCGATTTGTTTGTTACTTAGAAGCTGAGAGCTGGTTGGACGTTCCAGGCTCCGGTTGCCTAGGTGACCGTCTAATATATTTATTACCAGGTTATTATTATTATTATTATCAGTCAAAGGTACTCTTCACTCGCA
>NW_024386768.1:466482-475171 GCF_900408965.1 Simochromis diagramma
ACAGGTGCACTTTGGCATTGCGTCAGGTACGAGCGTCTGTGGTCACATGATGACCAGAGTTCATTCAGAACCTAAACCTGGTTTTAACTGATGCTTCTGTCCAGCTATCCTCACACAACATTTCTTGACTCTCACCTCCAACCTCCTTCTGCTCCTGGCCTCCCGCCTCTTGGTCATCAGCTGCTGCACCCTGCTTCACTTCCTGGACCTCTGGCTGGTCCTGAGGTGGATCTGGATCATGTTCCTCCTGCTCGTCGTCCTCTGGAAGGTGACCTAGGTCTGTGCTCCAACAGAGAGCTGCTTCATCAGGACTCTGGTGGACTCTCGGGTTCTCGGCTGGAGCTTCTGTCATGGAGGGACAAGTCTCCTGAGACGGCTGCATTGTGTTTGTAGTTTTACCTGAAAGAAGATGTGAAACATCTGATTACACTTTCTGAGCAGCACGTTTCTTAAACAGAACTAGCTCACAGCACGCAGTCTTGGCTTCTGATGCCGTTTCCAATCACGCCCAAGATCCTGATCAGATCTGATCAAATGCACGTGTCTGCGTGTTTTACCTGTTTGACTGACAGCTCATGGAGAGCGTTTCACATACAAACATCATGTGTCTGATATTTGTCTGCCTCTCATTTGCTACATGGTGACATTCGCACGTCACAGACGGACGTCGTCCTCGTGCTGTGTATTTTCTGTTGTTTGAGAATGTTTTGCTGGTTTTATGCTGATGTGATCAGAGAAATGATATGAAATCATTCGTCCAACAGAGGCTGCAGCAGACAGCGAGGGAAGATCTCCAAGATCTGCATAAATTTGACCTTTCTTGGTTTTTCCAACCAAGACTAGAAGTCCAGAGACAAGGGTCAGCTGCAGGTTCTTAAACATGTCGCTGGGTAACATCAGCGTGCTATGAACCTCGGGCAAATTCAGAGGGGAAGCGAGGACCAGGGGAACTCTACGAGGCCGAGAAAAAGAACAAAGGCAAACAGAAACCTACATGGGGAACCTTCAAAATAAAACAGGAAGTTGACTGAATGAGAGGCCGTGTGTGTGATTCATGGAGGCAGGAGTTTGAATATAAAGGTTCAGTGTCACAGAGAACTGAAACCAGCACCTCAGACAAACAACAGGCTCACTTTGAGTCATTAAAATGCAAACTGAAAACCATCCCTCAGATCAACTGAAAGATAAAAGCCTACACATTCAGAATCAGCCAAAGCCAAAAAATAAACTTTAAGTTAAACCACCAACACAGCATCTCCCACAGAGCTGATGTTAAACTGCACGAAGAAGCAGGAACCCATCCTCAAATCTCCCCAGGAAGCAAACAAACATGGCCACAGAGAATGATGAGGTGAGAGAGGAAGAGGAGGAGGAGTCAGGAATGGATGCCTCCCATTGGTGTCCTGGGCTCGGCAGGCTGCAGAGATTTTGTATCTCATCTGGCCTGCGAATGCCTCGGGACCCCACGAGGACCTGCGAAGTGTGGCTAGAGTAACTGCTCGGCCTTCTGCCTCCACAGCCTGACTCTGGAGAGCAGCAGGTAATGGGTGGATGAGACAGGTGTAGTTTAGCCCATACAGTCAGCAGTACCACCTGTATGATCTGTCTGGTGCTGAATGATGAGCCGTTAACTCATCACAATACTCCCCACCAAAGTCCCCCCTCACACCTGTTCTTTTTCACACCTGTCCTCTCTCACACCTGTCCTCTCTCACACCTGTCCTCTCACACCTGTCCCCTCTCACACCTGTTCTCTCTCACACCTGTCCTCTCACACCTGTCCTTTCTCACACCTGTCCCCCCTCACGCGTTCTTTTTCACACCTGTCCTCTCACACCTGTCCCCCCTCACACCTGTCCCCTCTCACACCTGTCCTCTCACTACTATCCTCTCTCACACCTGTCCCCCCTCACACCTGTCCTCTCTCACACCTGTCCCCTCTCACACCTGTTCTTTTTCACACCTGTTCTTTTTCACACATGTCCCCTCTCAAACCTCTCCTCTCACACCTGTCCTCTCTCACACCTGTTCTCTCACACCTGTCCCCTCTCACACCTGTTCTCTCACACCTGTCCCCTCTCACACCTGTCCCCTCTCACACCTGTCCCCCCTCACACCTGTTCTTTTTCACACCTCTCCCCTCTCACACCTGTCCCCTCACACCTGTTCTTTTTCACACCTGTCCTCTCACACCTGTCCCCCCTCACACCTGTCCCCTCACACCTGTTCTTTTTCACACCTGTCCCCTCTCACACCTGTCCCCCCTCACACCAGTCCCCTCACACCTGACCCCTCTCACACCATTCCCCCCTCACACCTGTCCTCTCACACCTGTCCCCTCTCACACCTGTTCTTTTTCACACCTGTTCTTTTTCACACATGTCCCCTCTCAAACCTCTCCTCTCATACCTGTCCTCTCTCACACCTGTTCTCTCACACATGTCCCCTCTCACACCTGTTCTCTCACACATGTCCCCTCTCACACCTGTCCCCCCTCACACCTGTCCCCTCACACCTGTTCTTTTTCACACCTCTCCCCTCTCACACCTGTCCCCTCACACCTGTTCTTTTTCACACCTGTCCTCTCACACCTGTCCCCCCTCACACCTGTCCCCTCACACCTGTTCTTTTTCACACCTGTCCCCTCTCACACCTGTCCCCACTCACACCTGTCCCCTCACACCTGTCCTCTCACACCTGTCCCCTCTCACACCTGTCCTCCCTCACACCTGTCCCCTCACACCTGTCCCCCCTCACACCTGTCCCCTCTCACACCTGTTCTCTCTCACACCTGTCCTCTCACACCCACCTGTCCCCCCTCACACCTGTCCTCTAACACATGTCCCCTCTTACACCTGTTCTCTCTCACACCTGTCCCCTCACACCTGTCCCCCTCACACCTGTCCTCTCTCACACCTGTCCCCTCACACCTGTTCTGTTTCACACCTGTCCCCCCTCACACGTGTCCTCTCTCACACCTGTCCCCTCACACCTGTTCTCTTTCACACCTGTCCCCTCTCACACCTGTCCCCTCACACCTGTTCTTTTTCACACCTGTCCCCTCTCACACCTGTCCCCCCTCACACCTGTCCTCTCTCACACCTGTCCCCCCTCACACCTGTCCTCCCTCACACCTGTCCTCTCTCACACCTGTTTGTCCCCCCTCACACCTGTCCTCTCTCACACCTGTCCCCTCACACCTGTTCTCTTTCACACCTGTCCCCCCTCACACCTGTCCCCTCACACCTGGTTTGTAGAGGTTTTCTGTAATGCAAACAGCTTCGGTCTGAGCCTGGAGATCCAGCACATCGTCAGACAGCCGTGAGAGGATCAGACCTGAGTGCAGACTGATTTCCTGCCGATGGACTTGCCGCTGCACTTTTAAATTCTGCCTCTCATCTGATTACAGTGCTCATTGATCAGCGTGTAAACAACCATTGAATGAGGATGTGCGCCGGTTTGATGTAACCGTCTCCTCTCTGAAGCACTGCGTGCTGAAATCTCATGGGTGCTAATTATGTGTGCACACAGATTACAAGGATTGCATTTCATACTTGAATAATAACTATTAAAAACGAGTGTTTTCCAATTAATTAAACACACAGTCTTTAAGTAACCTCTGGATATCTGCCCTGCGGGCTGAGCTCATTCGGGAGCTGCTGGAGGAAACAAACGAGCGCTCCTTTCATGTGAAAATCTTCACAAAAGAGTTGTGCCACTGAGAATACAGAGGAAATGCCGCCGCCACACTTCCCTCAGTGTTCGACTTTGTTCGTGCAAATTGTGAACATAACTTTTTGATATGATAAAACAGCAGAACAGTGTCATTCCAGGGGCGGGCCTGCTGGGGGGCTTGCCGTGGAGATGATGAAAGAGCTTTTCCGAGTCATTACTCCATCCAGCAGGAAGCCCTCGGTGGGCTCGCCCTCCTGAGCATCATCAGCACCCGAGGAGGAGGCGGAGGAGGAGAGGCGCGCACCTCAGCCGGTGCAGAGGGCTTTAATGAAAGATGCTTAAAAAAGCATGAAAACGTCTCTGTTAAACTGCTCAGCCTCTGCAGAGGATCAGCCGACTCGCGCTGTTTCCCCCTCAGTGCAGCCGGAGAGAGGCTGCTCACTTTACCCAGGATTCACTGCAGCAAATCAATATTCGTTTAGCATTGCATCATCGCAGACTCAAATCGAACCGTCTCACTCAGACCGTCACCTAAAGCCGGAGGAGGGATTAAAAACATCTCAGACTAAAGCCAGGCCCAGACTTAATCAAATGAAAATGGCGTCTAGACTAAACTTAATTCGGGAAACAAAGGCCGAGGTGACTCTGCCTAACATTTCAGATCCTGCACTACGCTGACATCCATCAGTCACATGATCAAAAACACAGTGAGTCTGTCCCCATAGACTCCATGTTAAATAAACATGTTTACATCCTGATACACAAACTGTTTGGTGTCTTTAGCTGATTTAGAGTCTTTGTTTTTAGCTGTCCTGTTCCTCTTTGGGTCACAGCTGTCCATCTTTTAAATAAAGTTTATGTGAATTTACAGTAAAATGTGTGACATTACAGAAAAGTCCCATGATGCTTTGTAATCTTCATTTATTTACTATAACAAAAGACTTATAGGGAATTAAAATGAAATATTTGGAGTATTTACAGGAATGTCTAACTAGTAGTAGTAACTATTGTTTACATCTCAAAGTATGATGGGAAACGTATTTCCAAACAGGATGACGTTTGCGAGAGAGAACCTGGACGGCGTGCCTCCTGAAATGGCCTGTGGAGCGTTGGGATCAACGGCAGTTAATGCACCGAACTCGGCTTCCTCGCTGTGCTCCTACCTGCAATTCCTGCAGCCTCGTTCTGAAAATCCGTGGACGTGGCCATTAGAGGTGGACTTCAGCTGGTTTCACCGAAAAGCAGCGACCAGACTTCTACTGACGCGGGAAGTGTTCGCCTTGCTGGCACTCTGCTAATTATAGTCCCCACTAATCAGATTAGGCGGAGGCAGTGTGGGCTTAGATCCTCAAAGTTCACTGAGCTGCTCTCAGGACACTCAGCATCAGCCACAGGTGTCCACGCTCTCCCACATGCACACCAATCAGTCAGCAGATTGATCGCCAACAAGCTCCCGGTTTGATGTTTCACAGGATTGTACTGCCTGTCACGGCATCTGTCCTGCTCACACCGTCACCTGTTACGCATCAGTGGAATCCCGAACACCTGAAGTGACATCACGTCCTGAACGCTTCTTAAGTCACACAATTATAACTGATGACATTTCTACAGGAAGTAATCAATTAAACTGAAAATTAATGAAGGAATGTAACTTTTGTGATACACTCAAACCCCGCCCCTCTGATGATTTTTCCTCTGTGTAGAAGTTAAAGTTGTTCCTACTGACCCCTGTGGCTGTTAATTGTGATGTAGCATCTGATACGTCATCTACTTAAGTTTCAAAACCTCAGCATGAGCGTTTTTTTTAAAACCAGAGCTGTTGAACTGCGCACTCATTGGCTAATGACCAGCTAATCAGATGTTTTAGCCAATGAGCATAATCCTTCCTCCTGAAACACAGCAGGATAACCTCTCTTTGCTATAGTTTGTATGGAAGATGCCAACTTGTCTGCAAACACCTGCCAACTACTAAAAATGAAATTATAATCATTTGCCTTTAAAGCAAAAGTCGTTCAACTCTGAGGGTGAATTATTTCTATTTCCTGTTTGGAGCTCACATTTTCAAGTTTTAGTCCCACTCAGCGAGCTCTTGTTGAGCGTTTGCAGACGTATCGTCGTCTTCAGTGCAAACTACAAGCGAACGGAGCAACCTGCTAACAACCAAAGTGAATGCAGGTCGTATCACGTTCAATCCAATGTGTGCGTGACGTCACATGAGAAACCTCTGCAGAGCTACAGTCACTTTGAAACCACTGCTATCGCCATCTGGTGGCCGGCAGGTGTAATGCAGGTTTAAACCCTCTGAGCTCCGAACACACATCAACTCATGTTTGTGTCCTGCTGGGAGTTTATTTAAACCAAGAACCTAACCAAGCATTTTTATTGGCTAAACCTAAACCCAAAGTTTTTATTGGTTAAGTCGAACTAAAGGAGCTAAAGAGTGGAGTAGCCAGTTTAACAGTCCTGCATAGGTCCCACATGTTTGTTTGTCACGAATCATTTGGAATATTTCATAAACTACATGTTGGTCCACGGCGCACTTTGATGACGTGTTTCGTGCACAAACAGTCAGAAACTCTGCAGGTGTGAAGAACTGAAGCCTTATTATCCTGGTGCTTTTATTTTGTAGGGTCGCGTTAGTTCCACCTGCTCGCAGAGTGCGCGCGGGCTGAGGGGAGAGGAGAGAGCGAGCAGGAGGAGGTGTGAGCGTGCGGAGGTGGAGCTGAGCCTCCTCTCCGCTCAGTGTGTCTGCGGGTTCGGCGCAGATCGGGTGCGCAGAGCCGGAGCGGACAAAGTGCCGCCGCGAGCCTCCTGCGATGCTCCTGGAACTCCCGCTCCTCTTCGCCCGCTCTTCCCTCCTCCGTCCCGCGCTCCGACGCGACTTCTCCCGCGCGTAAAAGTCATGTCGTACCCTCAGGGCTTCCTGTTCCAGCCCCACGCGCCTCTGGCTCTGCACTCCTCCTTCGGCTCCGGCCTCCTCCTGGGAGCGCGCTCCGAGGAGCTCGGCCGCTCCGCGTCCGGCTCCGCCTTCGCTCCGTACTCCGGACCGGCGACCTCCCCCGGCTTCGGCCCCCAGCTGCCCTACGGAGGGGAGCCGCGCGCCGCCGCGGCGCTCAGCTCCTATGTGGTGAGTGCGCGCGGAGACGGCCAGGGCTCGGGTCCGGGTCTGGTTCCGGTCCGTACAATGAAAATATCTGCTCTTCAAAAAGTTATTTTTCTCATTTATTTTCAATGATTTTTGAATTTATTATTACATTTATTTAAAATTCATTTTTAATCTGTTTTTTTAATCTTTTTTTAAAATCTTATTTATAAGATAAAAAAAATAATTTTTAATTATTTGTCATTATTTTGGAACGCCAAACTGCGGGAGTCTGGGGGGGAGGCGGGGACAGGCCAGGTCAGACCAAACACACATCAGCGTTCAGCGTGCACGGTTATGAGTTTGATTCAAACACACACAAACAAAATGCACTGCATATTAGACCCCGCCCCCTCACATCTGCCTTATGGTCACAGTTTCCGCAGCCCAAACAAAATCAGCAGCCAATCAGCAGCTGCTCTCACGACCAATAAATCGACTTTAAAGAAGAAAGAAAAGAGTTCAGCCTCAAAGAGTTTGATTTGTCCAGATCAATGACATCATCAGTGAGAAATAATCAATCAGAAGAACGCCGCCGCCGACCGTCTCCACGCTTCAGCATCATTAAACGTCCACGCTCCCAACATCTTCTCCCGTTTCTCTCACCGTGTGCCTGCCGCTCTTCACTTTTTAAAAAACGGGTCCAGAACATTCTTTGATTTTAACCAATGATCTGATAAAGTCTGAAATGATGAAAATCTGAAGCTGATCAATAATCTGATCTATGAACAAACAGGAGCAGTAACAACGACAAACCTGATCAGGACGAGCCGCTCGCTCTGCTCACACTCAGAACTAAAACCAACCTCATGAAACTGTTTCCACAGCAGCCGCTGCGATGATGCCATCACCTACAAGAACGGACGGAGAGGAGCGCCGGCTCTGTGCAAACGTCTCCGGGTTCCCGACGCGTGTCACGTGCAGGTCATTTTAAAACCCATCAATTAATCGATCAATCGATGGATGGACCCCTCCCCCCTCACTCACCCAGCCTCACGCTTCGGCTCCGTCTCCTCGCCGCTCGCCTTCAGTGGCTCCTCGTCCTCTTCGTTG
The DNA here is from genome assembly GCF_900408965.1 of Simochromis diagramma. Taxonomy (NCBI): domain Eukaryota; kingdom Metazoa; phylum Chordata; class Actinopteri; order Cichliformes; family Cichlidae; genus Simochromis; species Simochromis diagramma. Next base: position 474,353 of record NW_024386768.1, read on the forward strand.
CGTTCCAGGTCGATGTTGTCCTCCTCTTCCTCGTCCTCACTCCTGTTCCGTGGCGTCCACGTCATCTTGTTCTCCTTCTTCAGCCGGCGCCGGGCGTTGGCGAACCAGGTGGACACCTGCGTCAGGGTCATCTTCGTGATGATGGCCAGCATGATCTTCTCGCCCTTGGTGGGGTACGGGTTCTTCCGGTGCTCGCTAAGCCAGGCCTTCAGCGTGGCCGTGGCATCCCGTGTGGCGTTCTTCCTGTAGGCGGGGTCTCCATACGGATATGGGCCCAGCGCCCCAAACGGGTGGTAGTCCAAGGACCCGGAGATGCCCGAGGACGGGTCGTAACCCGGACTCTGAAACAGAAACCATCATGTTAGTGGTCAGCTCGAGTTCCCACGCAGTTTAACCTGAGGGTCACATGACCACACGGCTTCAAACTACAGACCCAAACACAGAAGGAGGAAAGACCTCACTCAGTTTAATCCACCTGAAAAATCTCACAGCCTCACAAAAATGTACAACGTTCCTCCTTCAATTTAAAATACATTAAAAAAAAAAAAAAAAAAGAATTAAAGAATAAGTAAAAATAAATATAAAAATTAAAAATTAAAAACAAAAATAAGTTAAAAAAACATTAAAAAAAATAAAAAAAAATAAAAAAATTAAAGAATAAGTAAAAGTAAATATAAAAATAAAAATGTAAAAACAAAAATAAGTTAAGTAAAAAAAAACCCCTTAAAAATCATTTAAATTTTTTTAAAAATAAAATAAATTAAAGAATAATTAAAACTAAATTTAAAAATTAAATTAATAAATATAAATAATAATTAA